>NW_027040515.1:2500000-2539838 GCF_037179485.1 Ochlerotatus camptorhynchus
CGTCTCTAATAATTAAAACAACAATCAAAAGCGACGCTCGTGTGTGTTAAGCCAAGTTTGACTATATAGGGTATACGTCCCTAACCTCGGTCTAATATGCAGCCATCGATTACGTTTTTAATCATAACTCATCAATGAATTTACCTGCAAACGATATTCTACTGCTAAATGGTATGCTTAGATATGCTTATCATGTCGTTTGCTATCAGAAACCACGAAAAGTTGAAAAACTTACTTTTTTTAAGACAATAACTCACGAGGGAAATGTATGTAATATGGGTCTATTGTCCCCAAATTGGGTCTATTTATGGATGCAACTTCGTCCTATCTTGTTTGATCCTCAAAAAAACGCTTTTGGTAACGTTTTCTGATGTATTTTTTTTTATCACTATCACTGTTAACTTAATGCTCTTCATTCCTCAAAACATTTCTTAGAGAAAATTTTACGAAAACTACATTAAATCACTCAATTTAAAAATTAAAAATTAAAAATTTCGCTTATCGTCTTTTGACCGCAGAATATCTAAATCAGAACATTGTGATGTTCATTATACAGGTTTGGCAGAAAAAATCTCCCTTCCTGTTCGTTCCTTATCATTCAAATGCAAAACAACATTGTTGACGTTACTCTTATTGCTATATGCTGTCAAATGAATTTCATGGGCCATAGTTAGGAACATAGAAAAGAAATGTGTCCCTAAAGTTGGGTCCATGTTTTACTTGTGAAAACGTTGTTAAACAATTAAAATAAACATAAAATATTCAAACAGCAACTGTAAGTTTTACGTCTAGTGTGTATTATCAGGTAATTCCAATCAATAAATGCCATAATCAGGCCATTTGATGATCGTCAGTCAACCTTCCCATCTTAACCTTATAAGTCATGGCGGCTAAAAACTCCGAACATTGTGATATTCTCAACCAGTTTTATTACTTACGAGAGCTGAAAATGTATTGAAATGTTGTGATATAAATTGATTTGTGTGTGGTACACATTTATCAACCATCAGTGATCAATATTTTCCTTATTTTTTGTGTAATATTCCTTAATTAATTATTTATTTGCGTGATAGGCCGAATGAAAGGACTAGACCCACATTACATACCGTAACCCTAAGTAATGAGTATATAAGTCGGAATGACCGGATATCGATGTCCGACACAATTTTTAAATAGCAAATGGTTCCCAAGAAAAAAATCTAGCTACAGACCAGCTTATACAGGCACAAATTAGTTTCATAACGACATTTTTGGCTGTATAAGCTAGTCTGCAGTCAAAATTGTAAGTTGCGTTGCTTCTGGTTTCAGAAAAAGTGTGAAATACTGTCAAATACCCTGCAATATGGATATTTTCAGAATTGGGATGACGTCTAGAGAACGTAAATCGTTGTTCAGCGCCATCTTGAAATCCAAGATGGCGGCTTCTGGTTTCAGAAAAACTTGGCAATACTGTAAAATATCCTTCAATATGGGTATTTTCGGAATCGAGGTGACGTCTAGAGATCGAAATTCGATGTCCGACACCATTTTGAAATCCAAGATGGCGGTTTCTGGTTTCTGAAAAAGTGAAAAATCCTGTCAAATACCCATCAATATGGGTATTTTCGGAATTGGGATGACGTCTAGACACCGGATATCGATGTCCGATGTTATGAAATCCAAGATAATGGCTTCTGGTTTCAGAAAAAGTGAGAAATTCTGAAAAATATCCTTCAGTGTAGGTGTTTTCGGAATTGCGATGACGTCCACAGACCAGAAATTGATGTCCGATGCCATTTTGAAATCCACGATGGCGTCTTCCAATTTCAGAAAAAAATATAAATTCTCTCAAATACCCTTCAACGTAAATATTTTCAGAATCAGGGTGACGTCTAGGGACCGGATATCATTGTCCGATGCCATTTTGAAATCCAAGATGGTGTTTTCCCGTTTCATAAAAAGAGGGAAATACTGTGATATACCCTTCAATATTTGTATTTTCGGAATCAGGGTGACATCTAGTGACCGCTAGTCAATGTCCGACGCCATATTGAAATCCAATATGGTGGCTTCCGCTTTAAGAAAAGTGATAAATACTGTCAAATACCTTCAATATGGGAATTTTAGGCATTGCGATGACGTCATAAGACCAGAAATCGATGTTCGACACCATTTTGAAATCCAAGCTGGTGGCTTCCAGTTTCAGAAAAAGTGGAAAACCGTCAAATACCCTTCAATATGGGAATTATCGGAGTTGGGATGACGTCTAGAGATCGAAAATTATTGTCTTGAAATCCAACATGGTAGCACCCAGTTACAGGAATAGTTGGAAATACTGTGAAATTCCCATCAATATACACACTAAGATTTTTTTACAGGAGTCAGTTTTTTTACTGGGTTTTTGAATTGCTGAAAAAGTCGGTAAAAATTCAAATGACCGTTATCCGAAAGGAATCAATGAAATCGACCAATTTTATTTTCTATCATTAAATGAGGTTAACAGAACTAAGTATGTACAAGTACAGAATAAATATTCGCATTAATAAATTTTCCACAGATTTTTAAACTTTTACCGAACAGTTCCGCAATTCAAAAACTCGGTAAAACCGTACTGACTCGATAAGTGTGTAGGTATTTTGGGAATCGGGGTGATACCCAACAAACAATTTGAGTTGATCAACATCTGAATAAGCTATTTTTTAGCTGAAGAAGCTTGTTTTTGCCTGAATAATTATTCAAGATGAGGGGCAAGATGATTTAGAAACATCGGGCCTGTTTAAATCCAAGATTTAAACACGATGCTTCAGAATCCAATACATGGATTAAACGTGGACATCTCGTACCATACGTTCCGTTGTATTGTTATTTATAAATTATTTGTCGTAGTCTAAAAAGGTTAAGTGATGTTCCATTTTCTTCTAGCGGTTGGGACCTGAGCACTAACTCTTGTCCTAGCCCTATATGGCATATGGTTATAGCGCCACCCAACTAACAATTTTCACAATGTAAACGCTTTGCTCATTTCATTTATACAGCCTCAAGCTGTATTCAAACGTTATACGATATGAGGAAACCTTTACTCAACCTCTATACAAGCAAATTTGGCGAACTTAGTCAGCTACTTATGGCTGTTGGAACGGTCGGGAGAAGCTCTTATTGCATATCCATTAACGCTTCTATACAGCTGTTATCCTGCTGTTTAGTTGTGTGTGAACTTGAAAGGCGCTTATTCAACCTTTACCCGGTTATCCAATAATAACTACACAGCTTTCTCTTGAAGCCGGGTTAAATACTGTTTACGCTTTTTTATCAAGGAATTTATAGAGTTTATTTTGCTGTGAATCAAATTAATCGAAATTAGTTACAAATCATCACCAAATTATTTACCCTGCACCGGAACCTGAAATCGAATTCGAGACGACCTCATTGGCAAACCTTGACTCTACCAACTGTGCTACGCCTACACTTTGAGCTTATGTAAACAAATCAACATTCCCTTCTAAAACAAAATCGCTGAGGCTTTATAATAGTGCACATGAATCACTTTTCTCGACTAGTTATAAAAGAGCAGAGTAAAAGCTGTTAAACTGCACACGTCTAAAAATAAACCTAGTTGACTGTGAAAATGCTTCTGAAGTTGCTCAAACACAGTTTGTAAGCTGAGTACAGGTTGTTTAGTTGTTGAAAAAGCACTTTTGATGTTTATGTCATTCAGCAAGAGTGGTTGGTTGTGTAGAAGCCATCAAATGAGTAATATATTCACTTTGTTAGCTTTTTTTTTGCAGCTACAAGTTGAAAGTTGACTAGTGTGTGTATAGAAGTGACATTAGCGTTTATTGGCTGATGTTATTCAGTGCGACTGACAAATTGAATAATGGTTGTGAGAAAGTTGAGTAAACGCTCTCCAAAACTATTTTGCTAGCTTTTGCTTGTAGCTGTATCTGCAGCTTCTTTTCAGCTACTTTACAGCACAACGCTGGAAAAGTTGGCTTACAAAGCTGAAAATGTTAGTTGGGCATTACACGCTTTCTGAAAAGAGAAGAAGGGAAGGGAAGGAGAGGAAAAGGACTTGGGAAATGGAAATATGGAATTCCTTTTCTTATTAGTATTGGTATCGTCAAGTTTTATAAAAACCATATAAATCATTTTGCCTTGGTCAGAGGTATTATTACGACATTTGAATAAGATTGTCTTATCATTTGTTAAGGCTATCATAACAAACCGACGTGACGATTGTTTAAGCCTTGGTTAAACAAGTTAAATCACGTTCCCGAAAGCAGTCAACAATGTATTCCAAACTGGATCAAGCGTGCGCCCTATTTTTCTAAACATTCCGACGCGTTCCACCCAATATCTATCAATTACGATTTTCTACAATAGTAGCCTGGGATAAATCCTAATGTCTTTAACCCCCCCCCCAACTCAACTATGTTCTTGCACTCGCAAAATAGATCACGCGCGATTGAGATTATCCCGGCAGGAAACAAACGGGTTGTTTTTAACTGGAACAAGATCACCAAATACAATCACCATGGCAGCACCAACAACTAAATACTTGAGTCTTGTCACTATTAACAAGACATCAAAAATAACAAGGTCTAAAGTGTGTTCCCCTGCTCACTGAAAACTCCTGTTCCCCTCCTGTTCAGGACTAGAGTTCAGTGAAAATCTCGTTCCAGTAACACAACACGAAAAGGTGATCTACCAGCGTTACTGGATTGAAAAGATAAAATGAACAAAGAGGAACGAACTCACCAAGTTTAGCCAATTGAACCTAAAGGCAGCTTGAGATGCGTTGATGGTGTTCACATTGCACACAGATACATCAACACACTACAAACACTATTTGTTTCGTTTCCTTGGCCGTGGGTAAAAGACTTTTCTTCTTCCTGCTTAATTCGGATCTATTCGCCGTTCAAGGGAGCTCCACTGCGCCGACGGGAAGCTGAAAATATCCTCGTGCTCCTCCAGCGTTATTCCTCTGATTCCGGCTGCAGTTTTCACCCGGTGGTGCTGCTGCTGCGAGTGCTTCTTTCTTGCTGCCGGCTGACCAGCTGAACGCGTTTTGCACCCTTCGCTCGCGCTCGGCCCAAATTCGGAATTTCATTATTTCAACACTCGATAAACCGCGCATCCCATCCGTAGTTGAAAATCACTCGAGTCAAAATGTAGACAAACTTCACATTGAACAAAATTGAAAAAAAAAAAAATGACGGGAGGACACAAAAATCGCGTCCATTCACGAGCACAGCACACTTCGATCTATTGAATTCCAATATGGCGTCTTACAGATAAACTGGAAAGTACTGTCAAATTTCCCCACACAATATGAGTATTTTAGGAATGAGGACGAAATCGATGTCTGACGCCGTTTTGGAATCTAATATGGCAGCCCTCTGTTTTTATAAAACTGTCAAATATCCTACCCTACCCGCCATTTTTGGAATCCGGCATTTCAGCATTTCAATTTTCGGCATCTACACGTTCTAAAAATATTCATATTTTAGGGTATTTTACAGTTTTTCTGAAATCAATGGCCACCATATTGGTTTACAAAATGGTGTCGGACATAGTTTTTCGGTATCTACACGTCATCCCGGTTCCGAAAATATCCATATAGAAGGGTATTTGACAGTTCACAAAATGGAGTCAGGCATCGATTTTCGCTATCTACATGCAGAGCAAAAAAAAAATTAATTTTAATATCACATCAAAGTGTATGCACTTCAATCGTGTCAACAATATGGTGTAATACAGTTAATACAGTGCATGAAATAACATTACGCTACTTTTACTGCATTTTTTTATTGTCGTGGCCATGAAAATTACATGAGATTTTCGACATGATTGGAGTGCATCCTGTAATATTAAAATTAATTTTTTGCTGTGTGTCGTCCCCGTTGAAAAAATACCCATATTGTTGGGTATTTGACAGCTTTGCTGAGTCCGAGAATTTACACATCGTCTCCGTTGATGTGCATTCATATGGGTTAGCTATGTGACAGTATATAAATTTGAACAATATAATAATAAAAGATCTTTGATTTGGTCCTATAATTCTCAGACATCGTGGGGTCATACAATTGGGCATCTATGAAATAGATGAATTTAGGCCTATTGTTCGAAAATCAGTGCTCCCTGCTTATCGATCGATTTGCATATCCAAAATCTGACAAACTTCAAACAGCTAATTCAAATTCTCATCAATCGGGTGCTTCTTTTTCAACCGCCCCTTTGTTGGCAAGACAACGAGCAACCCCTTATCAATAACCACAATTCATTTTTTAACCTTATTACGGTGCACAACTTAGCTCCATTATTCTACTTCCCAGCCATCTTCACCTCCTCGGAGTTGCTGATTATAAGCTATAACTTATCAACTTTTTGAGCAACTGTTTTTCCACCCTCGCAGATTTTTTTTTATTCTGTATTTGCAGATCCCCATTTCATTCTCGTTACGGATCGTTGGTGAGCTTCCATGCAAGGCACCGGCCAGATGAAGCAGAAGTAATATTTTCCACAGGGACTTCTTTCTTTCTCACGCTAAATTGAGGTGGACTCAAATCGACACTGAGGAACGATTTCAACGGAGGGCTTCTCCCACCGTTCTCGTAAGGTCCTACCTATTTTCGTTACAATACCGTTCGCGGAAAGTGCTGCCGTTAGCGGAAACCAAAAGCAATCAACGGTGAATGTAGCGTGTGCCCCCACCCCCCCCCCCCCCCCCGGCCGAGCCCAACAACCTCCCACACGTTTCAGTGCAAAGCAACACAAAGGAGTCACTCATTTTAGTTCACTTAGTGCTCATGTGAGCGAGTGTGGGTAATGGGGGACGGGGAGGTGTGGCGACCTTTCAGTCATACGCCAACAAAGGATGGCAATGGAAAGTGCATGTTGCCTTCAGGTAGCCACGGTGCCTAAACAGCTGCTAGCCAGGACAAAGGCACACGGTGTGTTTAATTTATAATGCCTATTTTAACTGCATTATGCCATTGTTTTCTCGCCTCGGTTTGTGTGTACCGGTGCAAAAGCAAGCACCACCCACCGTCGTTGTCAGGAAGCCTGCAGCAGGTGTGGATGGTTTAATTTAAGCAAGCAAGTTCGCGGTTAAAGTAGTGGTTTGTGGCGTTTAGCCGTGGCGTGCGAATCTGTTGGCATCGTCATTGTGTGTCTATTGAAGGCTGTTGCATTTATTTCAAACTCAAACCAAACACAAGCTAATTTTCGGAAAGATCACGCACACCCAAGCTTGACGGTATCATCTAATCTTGCGGGCGAGATTGGGAACCATTTAGCTATGATGGCTGAGCAAAGTGAATCCGAAATTTTAATGATGATAAATGATCTTTAATTCAGTGCCGTCGTCGTCGTCGTCGTCGTCGGGTGGAACTGCGGTCACTGCAGGACTTTGGGAAGGCTTATGCTTGTTCCCGTGGGGCATGAACTCTAGTGGAGCTAGGCATAAAACCTGAGTTTATCGACCTATGGTGAGATCTAACCCTTCTTGCCAAATCAAATTTTTAATATCATCCCTGGGTCAAGATTGTTAGGTGAATCTCAGCTCCCATTAAATAATTCATAAAATAATTTATATATAATTATGCTTTACATAATTTAAGTAAATTTATGAATAAATAAATAATTTCCATATAACCACATTCCCCACTACTGTTTCGATGCGTATTGAGGTTATTGACACAACGGTGTCAAATTTGAATGATCGGTTGATCTGGATTTGGTGGAGAATTTTATGTTTGGAAAATGTATGGGAAACGAAACCTATTTATTTGCCTGGAATTCCACCATATCTTGGAAATAGATTGGAAATACTCAGCAAAACAGCTTTGTCGAAGACTGAAAATTGATTGGACTTCTTAGAAAATAGGTATTATTATATTAATTTAGACCTATTGCTCTTTTCGCCCCGTAACGTGGGTAGATCACCTTTTCGTGGTACGTTACGGGTTGTAAGATCTACCATCGATTCCTAGCCCTGACTACTTCAAACTAGGGGAACAGGATTTTCAGTAATCCAAGGAACGCATCTTAGTCCTTGTTACTTTTCATGCCTTGTTGATAGTGACAAGACTCGGCTTTGTCTACCGAGGATGATCTTGAAACAAGGAAAAAAATGAGTTAGTTGTCTTCATCTATGTGATTCCTAATCTTCTATTCGTTGTTCCTTAGTTTGACGTGGTTAAGACTAGGGTTCTGATGCATGGTCATTATCGGTGTCATACCTTAATTTTGTTGCTAAGGAATCCAATTTTGACTGACAAAGGGGCGTGCATTTGGAGGGTATTGCAACACTCCGAAGGGTATAAATAGCGGGACCTTTCAATTAGAGTCGGATCCTTGCGATAAAGGCAAGAGTGGCAACGGTAAAAAAATCGAATACTTCATCATTTCTCAATAGTGATGGAGTAATACGACATGCATTAAACTAAGGACACGGGATATCCTACAATAGATCAATTTACTGATCGCAGTAGTGTTAGGTCCGGAACAGAGGAAAAAAAATGCTCTGCTCATACCTACAGGCGTATACATGAGCTTGTAGGCACTTGTAGAACACTCGGTCTTAAGTAAAAGATTAGTAACTTTTTGTACAAATCAAATTGATTTGCAGTCTTTGACAAAATTGATTTGAATCTGTTGAAGCAAGATAGAACGTTAGGGATCGAATGAACGTTGAGCGACCAAATAGGTTCCACATTATCAGTGGGCTATATTGGTTCCACTAGAATGCATACACGTTATCAGTCCCTTTCGTTCTCCCTATCACACAGATGGAGTGATCGTGTGCGATTAGTCTTTTTTCTCCGATCGACTCCCGATAGATCAAATGGTCAACCGTAAACAGAATCAGCTGTAGAAGATTGATCGCGAAAAATTCACTGGAACTGTGGCTTGTTGAATTTCCTGGGTTGTTTCCCCTCGCTGCTGTCACTTCAGAATTGTCTTGACATTTGTGTGTTTGTGTGTGTATTCCCTCCAACCCCCACTTGCCGGCAGTATTATTATGGAAGAACTCTCCCTACAATGTCGCATTTATGGTCATTGTAGCCAGCTTTAGTCCGGGAGTTAGAAAGTGATAGCTCTATTACAGATCCAGCAACCCATTTCAGAATGTCTGGAGAGTCCTGTCCATTCAGAGGTTACTTTCACTTACAATAAGCCCCGCACATATGCATCACCGTTATCAAATGGATATTGGTATTAATTTCACGATTCCAGGTTCGAAAATATTCTCTTAAATCCTGGCACGTATTTAGTTTATGTTTTTTTAAATTTATAAAATGTATTTGGACTGGCCTCACCAAGTTAATTTGATCCTCAAATCCATGGGTTCCGTTATTTTGATTTTCTCTAAGTTTTGCATCTCATTTCGCGATGCACCTTTGTCGTAATGCTTCCTGTAACGAACACAGTTCGCGGCCACCAACTCCCACCCGTCCAGTCTTGGTCATATCCAGCGAGACATCTTTCATATTGCTCGCAATCTCCGATATCGGCGAGAGACCAGCAGCCAAGTACTTTTGTAAGCGGAAAACTTGCTGATTCACGGCAACGTCGGCCACCGAATCACCACCAAAACTCGCGACGGACACATTATCAACACGTTTCCGGGCTGCTTGACCAATCGAACCGATCTCTCAATAGAACTATACACCGAAAGTGCAGCATCTGAGCTCGGAGAACCGGGCTCCCGGAGGCAATGAAAATCGACACCGAACAATGGAACTGAAGCTGCATCGTATATTTTGGACGTTAGCTTCAAGGTCAACCGAGATCACTAAATGATAACTTTGTGAACACTTGAAACTAAATTTCAGCACACAAATTAATAAATTTAAAGCCAAAAAGTGTTTAATTCGCTTACGAAAAATACGCAGCAAACGAAAACCACTTCAGCTTTCAAGCGCGGCCTACTGCGATCGATCTTGGTCAGCGAATCCAAACACATAAAGCAACCAACGATACAGACAAAATGGTTGCTACGACTACCATGACAAACTCGCTCTGTAACATAGCTCGATCGGAGTGGTAGAAGGATACTGATATATTGCTTGCCTGCTTTGCAAATATACACGGATGAGGACATAGCTTGATATGAATCGAGAAAAGACGTAACAAAAAAATTCCCATTAAAACACGTGTATCATCTTCGGCTTTACTTCGTGAAGCAGCTTGCCAACAATTTGCTCGTTTCCTTCTACCGCCCCGAGTGAGTTGTGTCGCACGGACTGCTTGTCATGAAAAAGAAGGAAGAAGATTATATCATTATTGCTTTCCACTTCTGACATAGCGTTATTATTCGCTTGCCATTTTGTCATTTGGAGATATTTTTGATTCCTTGGTCTTGGTGTAATCCAATCAAGTTTGTCTTCAGAATTGTCTTGATATTTTGTTCAAAATTATCTTGGACTTCTCCTTTAAATTCTACTGCAATTTTGCTTAGAAGTTTTCTTTAAATTCGCTAGAAATTCGTTTAGTGATCCCCTTGGTATTACCAAATTAGCATCACAAATTCTTTGGAATTGACTGTAAAAAAATCGATTTACTTAGTATTTTTCACGGATCATGGTATCCTCTCTACAATTTCTTGGGAATAATCTACAGAGCTATTTAAAAAAATACTCTGGACCAGGCATGGAAAATCATTTACATTCATTTCATGCATTCATTTACATTCATTTGCCTCTAACTTTTTTCATCAACAGTATTCCGCAGAAAGATGTATAGAACTTTAGTAGGTTTTGTTATTAGCTACAACTTTTGTTCATAAATTAAATCTGTATCTCTTATGCATCACGAATTAGAGCGGGCAGAACTTGTTGCTGTTTTTTAGTGAATGTAAAATACATTCACTGAAAAACAGTAGTGACTTCTGTTCGCTCTGGTTCGTCATGCATAAGAGATACGGATTTGACACAACTTGACACAACAAAACTTGTACCTAATAACAAAACCTACAAAAGCTCAATACATCATTTTGCGGAATTCTGTTTATGAAAAAAGTTAGGGGCAAATGAATGTAAATGAATGCACGAAATGAATGCAAATGATTTTCCATGCCTGCTCTGGACTCACACAAGTGACATGGAGTTAAAGTCTACAATCATTAAAAGTTCTTTTCAAAACTTCCTTTGATTTTCTCAATAAAACTTGGGGTTATCTCTAAAAAAAAATCATGGTGTAATCCATTCAAAATTCTTTTCAAAATTCCTTTGAAAAAAAAACTAGTCTAAAAAAAGATTAAGTAGGGGAAATGTATGTAATGTCAGCCTAAGTGTCCCTAATTTGGGCCCATACATAAATTCAGCAATCGACTAAATTTTCAATAGCAACCAGAAATATCCATTAGTACCGTCCCAATGACGCGTTCATCTAAATGCAATTGATAAATAGCAGATTTTTAGTGATGGGCCCAATCTTAGATCCATAGGCCAACATTAGAGCCATTTCCCCTATATGGCCCAAGTAACACTTTAAGTTTAATGAAACACTACAAAGCAACTATAAAACAACATTCATAAAACCTGGTCAAAGCTATTTTGTCATTAATGCATTCACCAAAACCTCATTAAGACTAGAATATGTCTAGTTGGCCCACCCTGGAGAAGGTTCTGAAGGGTGTATTCTCGAAGCTCTTCAAGATTGATTAACTGCAAAAGGTTGTATGACAAATGCATTGAGAACCATTTGGAAGCTACAATAAAAGCTATTTAGCAACAATAAAAACCCTTTCCTAGCCATTTCCCCTAGCCGCATGCTGAATCCACTAGGAAAGCATCAATCAAGATAGAAAAGGATTTATGAAGCCGATCTTATCAAAATAATTAAAATTGTTGAATATCCAAATTTATTACAATAGTTGAGTGGCCTAGTTTTAAGTGCCATATTAAATATTATGTGAAATGTACGTGAAAACATCGAAAAAATTAAGTCCACCCTCGTAAAACGTCGATTTGACTAATTATTTAACATTGAAAAAAAATATATAGCAATTCCATAGAAAAAAGTTATAGTGGGTCTCAGAATTTCATGAAAATTGGTATAGTTCTTCCTTATCAAAAAATATTAGACTCGTATTTTTTATTGCGCCATTAGGGTGACCATTTCCGTGTTAGGGTGGTCCAAAAAATCATTTTTTTTCAAAAATGTATTTTTTCAAAAATTTATAACTTCTGAACCTCTTGACCGATTTTTACGATTGACCCTTCAAATGAAAGATGTTTTAATGTAGTTTTAAGAAAAAATATGAAACACTCAAAGATATTTGATTTAGTAGGAAAAAAATATGTTACAAATGCTTTTTCTTGATTTTCACTGCGAGGGCCTTCAACAACTTCTTATTTTAGTATTTTTAATTGAAAGATCATTTAACTTTACATAACATATCAAAAAATTAGCGATGTCGGAGAAGCAGTTTTGGAGATACAATTTGGAGATACAATTGCAGGATGCAGTTCAAGGCTTTCATTGGGCGAACGCCCAATGTACTATTCACCCTTGTGCTATTTATTTTAAAGACGAAGAATCTAACGATTTGAAATTTACTAGTTTTATTGCAATTGCTGATTTCACTAAACATAATCATGTCGCAGTTCGTTTATTTCTTACGCATTGTCTAGCGTTCATAAAATGTAAATTGCCAAGCTTACAACAGATTTACTTTTTCTCAGATGGATCAGGAAGCCAATATAAAAATAAGATGACCGCTTTTAATTTATGCAACATGCAAAAAGATTTTGGCATTGCTGCCGAGTGGAATTTTTTCGCAACTTGTCATGGAAAGGGCCCTTGTGATGCTTTGGGAGGAGTATTGGCCACATTATACGCTCGGTAAAAATATTTTAAAATTTTAGTAAAGTATACGAGGGGGGAGGTAGGATCTGCAATGTTTAAAAATTGGTCTACGTGGTTTATGGACAGCCTCCAGGCTGAACTGAATGTTGCACCCAGCTTGTAAGTTACTCATAAATTTCATTAGTCACAGCTGCTGTGACTCTATGGAGACGCATTGTGAACTACCTTGCGTCTTCATCGTTTCCATGCACGTGTGGTGCATATATTGCGGAACAATAATTTTTTATATAAAAAAAATTGTATCTAAAAAACTGCTTCTTCGAAATCGCTAATTTTTTGATATATTATGTAAAATTAAATGATCTTTCAATTAAAAATACTAAAATAAGAAGTTGTTGAAGACCCTCGCAGTGAAAATCAAGAAAAAGCATTTGTAACATATTTTTTTCCTACTAAATCAAATATCTCTAAGTGTTTCATAATTTTTCTTAAAACTACATTAAAACATCTTTCATTTGAAGGGTCAATCGTAAAAATCGGTCAAGAGGTTCAGAAGTTATAAATTTTTGAAAAAAGACATTTTTGAAAAAAAAATGATTTTTTGGACCACCCTAACACGGAAATGGTCACCCTAATGGCGCAATAAAAAATACGAGTCTAATATTTTTTGATAAGGAAGAACTATACCAATTTTCATGAAATTCTGAGACCCATTATAACTTTTTTCTATGGAATTGCTGTATATATATATAATATATATATATATATATATATATATTCTTCAGATCGAGCTTGGCCGGGATTTTTTTTATTATTTTCGTATTTAAATGTTTGCTCATTGCTAAATTTACCAAAATATAGTTATATCTAAGGAAATATTGATTGAAAATTGAAGATTGTAAAAAAACAAGCAAACTAATTGCAACATGGCCGTGACATAAAAGTTGATTTTCAATGACTTTTATGAAGAAAACTTGCAGGCTGAATTGTATTTATCTAAAGCCATTTTGCTTGATCCTAACCCGTTCAGATTTATGGCAACATTTATGGAGGCAAAGTTGCCTGCAAAAAGTTAAAGGTCAAAGTTTGTTTATCTTTTTTTTTCCTTTGGTTTGTTTTTTCCGTCGATCTTGTTTTCCGTGCTGAGCACCAATGCTACCGACGTACCAGGAAGGCAGCTCCCACACCTGGACCCTACCTATCGACCCATCAACTCATGAACCGGGGACCAACGGCTTTACTTCCCATCCGAAGGAAGGCGTGATCAGAGATGTTATGCCTCAGAACATCCCGGCGGCGCCGACTGGGATTGTACCTAGGCCTGCTGGGGTGAGAGGTAATCACGCTTACCACTACACCACCGGCGCCGTTAATTTGTTTATCTTTGTTTATCTTTCGATAGTTGAGCTGTGAGATCCAGGATTCTTCCAGGCGGTTTTCTCCCGATGGATTGGGAGCAGTTACTCAGATAGCTTGCGATACTGTTTTACAACATATCGCATTTCGAACAGCTGAAAGCGCAATCATTTCCGAAAAAGATCCCCTTCTTCCGGATGGTTACAGAAGTGCACCATCCAACGATGCAGGGATGTACGCTTGAATGAAATTTTCGAAGAGTTGATTCTTTTGCCGAATAAAATCGCTGCTATGGATCAGAAACCAGCTAATCTCCGCTAACTAACAGTTTCAGTGGTTTGCTGTCGGTTGTTATTTCGATTATCATCTGTTCACAAGATCTGGAGAAGGCTGGTATGTTTTTAAACTTTTGACAATGTTTTATGAATTTGATGTCGTTGATGGTTTGCTGGTTCTTCTAAAGAAGTAAATTTTGCTGAAATCGACTTGAATTTTTCATCCTACTTCGTCTATCCGTCGAGATTTCCTTGTCATAAATTTGGCATTTATTAACTATGAGGAACCATCTTTTAAGCTCAATTTGTAAACAGAGTAATTGGGGAGTTAATGATGCACCTTAAAAAGCCCAAAAAGCAATAATAAATGCTTTTTGTTTTAATGCAAAACCTAATGGTTTTATGGTTGCTTTTATAATGATAGAACACGTTTATAAAGCATTTTATCAAGACATTAATAAACATTTGCTAATGACGTTTATGCTTGAGTTACAGAACAGTTTTAAGGAGGGATTGATAACAGTTTTAAATTTATTTTTAAAACAAGACAGTTTTTGACTTTCTTGCCAGACTATAAAAGGTTTTTAAAACAGCAAAAAGCTGAATTACTAAGCAGGAATGTTTTACACTTTGAAATGCTATATTTAAACTAAATGGATTGTTCATTGCAATTATAAAACCATCATAAATCAGAGTGGATGCTAAATGGTTACTGAATTGTTACTTGGGGGAGGTTATTCCGAGAGTCAAAGTGACTTTCGTCATAAGTTCAGTGAGAAATCAAATGGAGAGTCACGTCACCACGACGTGGCTTTTCTCATTTCACTAATGCCGAAAGCCATTTCGACCTCCAATTTTTCCCGATTAATTCGGAGCTTTCGATGCCTGTACGTTTTTTTGCATTAGTATAATTGTGTGGCAAGTACCCATCATACTCTATGCCCATGGACGTCGAGAAATTTTCCAACTAGAAAAATTCCTAGACCGAACCTGGAATCTAACCCAGCCACCTCCAGCATGGTCTTGCTTTGTACCTGCTCCTTTACCGACTGAGATAAGGGAGGCCCAACTTGTGTTAAATCTGAATGAGCTGAAGCTTTTAGAGAGTGGTTTATTTATCTAAAGTAATAAATCTGGGAGTGGCCCGTTAAAAAAATGATATTAAATTTCTTCCCTATAAATTTGAGCCAGTCCAATGACCACCATAATCGCCCTTCCCTAGCATCTTATATTGTGCTAGGGCCAAATTTTGCATTCCCAATCAAATCCTCATGAAAGTTTATCGTCGGCAAAATATCAAGCAGCATTAGCATTTGAATCTATCCCCAATGCTTCAAAAAATGAGCGGTCCCAAGCCGATTTATGAAGTGCAAAAACGGTTCACGAACCATCGCGAAAACTTCAATCAATCGTTCCTCGTCCTTCGGCCCACTTATTGCAGCCTGCATCATTGGGTTAACAAAGAGACTAAAAGTTGAAACTATCTGACAAAATCCCGTGCAGCACAGGAAACGAATCCCATTCCAGCTCTCATCGTCCGTGTCCATCAATCTTCTCCCCGTTGGTAGGTTGGTATGTGGGTACGGAACGTACAAAATTTGGATTCTGTCAGTCGTCAGTCAATCGAATCGAGCTCGCCGTCGGAGTGAACGATGGCGCACACTGCTGCAAATGGTAGGTGTTCTATTTGTGGAGAAGATGCAGCACCTTTCACTCAATTCGAGCGAATTTTTCGGCATTCGAGCAGGAATCCAATTCAATTTCCGCTGTGCTGCTACTGGCTGGTACACTGCACACCGGGTATCAGCTTTTTTTTAATCAAGCATCTTTATTGGGTTAAACATCATCAGTGCGCGCCGCGTTGGCTCTGGATGCTTTTTTGTTGTTACTCAAAACAGGGAATATTTGCACCACTTGGCGTAATTAAGCCAATTTCCGCTCAAGATGGCACTGGTACACTAGGAAGACTTAACGCTAATTGAAAAAAATCGCCTCCCACCATGGTCCGAGCGGCTGCAGTAATTAAAGCTCATAGGCCCGGTTCAATTTAACCGTTCTTTGTAGCAGTCATTGGAGCCAGTAGTGATCCGGCCTTCGCTTCAATAAGTCTGTCCAAGCTCCTCCGGGGGTGACGTAGCATGCTGGGTGACTCACTGACTGCAGGATGGCAAAGCGGCGTAACGAATGAGGCAACGGATGAATTATGGACGCACTATCCGTGGGGGACAAACGAACAAACCCTGACCGAAAGCGGCTGGGCGTGTTGGGCAATTAGTTTTTCTTGTCCCGCTGGGAGGATGTCGGCGCTCTGCACTGTCGTAATACTGACTTTGGCTCGGTTCGGTAGGAACCGGAATGGATGATAAGAAATGTGTTTTACTAAGCGAGCAATTTGTACACGTTGGAATAATTAGAATAATTCAGCAATTTGATCTACACAACCAGTACCTGAATGGAGCAAGAGAAAATCTTGCCTCGGATCTAGGATGAATATTCATTCATTCATGGTGAAACATTCCGTGCTTGCTATAGTAGGCGATGTTTCCATGGAGGCACACCATGTCTCAGCCCTTTATCCAACAATCCAACAATTTGTGTGACGTGGACTGATAAATATTTCAAAAGTGGTTTTTCATCCACTACTCAAATGTGGTCAAACTGTGATCGCCTTCCTTTCCGATTTTATCAACTGTACAGCATTCCTCCATTCCTCCAATCAACCACGTTACAATAATCCGTCATCGGCAGAGACAAAACTTGAAAAGATTTAATCATCAAGCACATCTTTTGCCAGAAGCTCGAATAAAACTCCCATCATACGTGAGTACATAGCAGGTTGCTATATGATAGTGATATTTACGTACCTGAGGCACCCCCTCCCATGCCACCGCCAGTGGAGGAGCTGGGCCCATAAAGACTGCTACCGCCAATCGAACTGCCGGAGCTCATCATCGGACTGGGACTGGTCGCGGTGGCGGCCGGCGTCGTGGCTTCCGCGGACTCTTGACGGGACAGCGAGAACCGACGGGGATTCAGTCCCAGCCCTGCCACGCCACTTGTAACGTACTGCTGAAGGGAACTGAAGAAGCTCATTGTGCTCTGCGAGTGCTCTTTTCCCAGTTGTTGTGTAAATGGTTCTTCTTCTTCTTATTATAGCTATAGAATCTTTTTGTATGCACACACACCCACGCACTCAATGAACAATGAACCGCGGTCCACTAGCTAAGCTAAGCTGTTTGAGCTGACACAACTACTTTCGATACGATTCGATGTTTTGCCGGTTTGCTACCTTGTTCATGGTAAAACTTCGACGTTAATCATTCGTTCCAACTGTTTCGTGGGGCGACGGCCAGGATTCGATTACCCTGACCAAACTCGGCAACACGGGGCATATGATGTGCAGTCGGAGCTTCGTGACTGTGCATTTCGCTCCGCTCGACTCGAGGGAGGCTGCCGGAGGCGTCGGGGCTCAACCGGAGTGCTCTTGTTTATCGCAATTCATGACCTGAAATGGGAGAAGAAGAAAAGACCGAATGATGAGGAAATGAGCATCAAAAGTCCTGGAAACGTTGCTGACAGGTTTTTACCCTCATACTCCCTTTGAAGGATGAAAAGTTGAAGAGGTGCGCTACCGAGGGTGGATAGTAAAAAAATATGCATTCAACAAGGTGCAAAAGAAAAAAAGTAGCATGTACCTTTTGCTTCACCGAGCACGGAAGAAGGATCATGAATATTTTTGCAGGGCATCCGGGATCTGGTACGTGCGATGCTTCTGGGAAGGCGTCGACGCCTTTTTTTGAATTGCTTCGTACCTGGGTGTGCATTATTAGGGATTCAATTATGGCGCTGCACTGCACTCCGAAAGCAAACCGGAATGGATACTGTACCGTTCAAGTGGAAGCGGATGGGATGATTATTTATGAAAATGGTTTCATACTCTTTAAAATAGGAAACATGCTCAGCAACAGTTGCTTTTTTTTGCTTTTGAAGGATTGTGAAAAAAATAATTCCTAAGTGTGCAGATATTTGTCTGAGGACAAAGTCGATTGCTAATTTGCCTGCCTGCAAATTCTTTGAATTTGCCTATTGAAGGATGTATACAGAGATAAATTAATGTAAGTGTTAATAAATTAATTTGTGTTTATCTCATGAATTAATTCATTTTAGTGACAAACTTTTCATGAATTCGGTGCGTCGTTGGATATTTCTTTTGCACAAAAACCATACAATAGTTTTTTTTTATTAAAAATGTCTAGCCGGTCGAACTCCGGACGAAGCTAGAACAGCACTACCGTTCATACTGGCGACAACGCTCTGATGAGACAACGAAACCCTACCCCAAGCTCCTCCCCTGATCCTATCCTTCGAAAATGTACCCTTCTAACCTCGAGTAAGCCGCGAGTAATCGGCCCAACTCCTACTAGACATAGAATTAAGTGAATTTTGTTACACACAGTGAACAATGAATTATCGGCTCCGTAAAGCTAACGCGATTGAGCCTTCCAAATAAACGAACTAGATAAAAAAAAAATTAAAAATGTCCACACAACCCAGGAAATTTACTTAGTTCATTTACTTGAGGAAATTGGAAGAACCAGAAGACCTTCCGGGGACAGTCGATAGCCATTTCTAGGGGAATTCGGAATAAAAAATCCCGTGCGATTGAGCCGACGGAAATGGTTTCTGCGCTTATTGGCAATCATATGTCACTACTGTTGTATGTGGTGACCAGCGTTGCCAGTATTCCAGATTTATCTGGATTTTCCAGATTTTCTGTCATCTGGCCAGATACACAGACAGATCACGTGTATATCCAGATTTTTAAAATATGATCCAGATTTTCCCAGATTTTTTAAACATGTTGCTTTAAAAATATCATTGTAATTGATTTTCACTATGTATGTATGTAAGGTAGCCACCATCCCTTCAAAGATCTTGTCTTGTATGCAGCTGCACTTAATAGCAAGATCAATTTGAGCTACCGATCTGAATTCACAATATCGCTGTATGAAAACGGAGGTGCGGACCCGTAAGCAGAGACACTTACGCGAAATCCACGGGAATTTAAGAATCTCCTTCCAACGATACGATCCAACCAATCGAATAACACAATTCGCAATACTTATTAAGCTTCGTACATGATGGTTTGTAAAGTCAATCTCACTGAAACTGTTGAAGTAGAATTCACACCGCCACAATCGAATCGGTAGGTTAAAGAAAATGATAGTGTTTATTCCCTCCTAGACTCCGGTTGTCATACCACTCCATCGTCTAGTCCCAGGTCAAATGATACCCTGATGCTCCCTTCCAACGCAGTACTTATTTATATAATGAAAATATATGTAATGGAGAAATGAAATCTATCGAAACATTAAATATGAAATAATGAATATAAATTTATATAGATAAAATAGTTGATATTCTGCAATGAAAATAATAATTATTTTACATATAAAAAGATGCAGCTGTTTGTTTCCTCAGCTCACAATATCAAGTGGATGTAACACTGAAATTTTAAGGTTATATTAAGCAAACATATATTTTTATCTCTAATTACTAATAATGTAAGGATGTAAATGTAAAGTGTGATGTATAACTAACATGAAAAACAAACCTCCACATACTTCGAGGAATACTCAAAGCTTGAGACAAAGCTAAAATAATTAGTCAAAGAAAAGAAACGTGGTTATTGGCGCAATTTCGTCGAGGGACTCTCACGAGAAACCTCAATGAACACCTTGTGGACGGTGGCTCGGAACATGCGTAACCGCTCATCTTCTAATGAGAGTGAAGAATACTCCAACCGATGGATATTCGATTTCGCTAAAAAGGTCTGTCAGTACTCAGCTCTTGCTCGCTGGATAGACCATTCACAATGCTGGAATTTTCTATGGCTCTTCTTTCATCGAACAACTCCTCACCGAGAAGCGATATGATTAAATTCAATCTTCTGAAAAATCTCCCAGATATCACTAAAAGACGCTTGGTAGACTTATTCAATTCCTTACTAGAAAACAACATTATACCGCCTGAATGGAGACAGGTCAAAGTAATAACCATTCGAAAACCTGGCAAACCAGCGTCTGACCATAACTCATACCGTCCGATTGCGATGCTTTCGTGCATTGGGAATTTTTTAGAGAAAATGATCCTTCGGAGACTCGATCAGTGGGTCGAAAAAAAATAGCTTGCTATCAAATACACAGTTTGGGTTCCGCAAGAGCAAAGGAACAAACGATTGTCTAGCGCTGCTTTCCACAGATATTCAACTGGTCTTTGCCCACAAGGAGCAATTGGCTTCAGTATTCTTGGACATTAAGGGGGATTTTGATTCCATTGAAATTCTGTCAGACAATCTGCACAAATGTGAACTTTCCGGAATTTTAAATAATTGATTGTACAATTTGTTGTCAGAAAAGCAAATGAACTTTTCCCTTGGACAACTGACAACTTCCAGAATTAGCTACATGGGCCTGCCCCAAGGCTCATGTCTCAGCCCTCTTCTTTATAACTTTTATGTCAAAGATATCGACAACTGTTTGGCAGAACAATGCACGCTAAGACAACTTGCAGATGACGGTGTGGTTTCCGTAAGAGGTCCACATGCCGTGGACTTGCAAGGATCATTGCAAAGTTTCTTAGATAACTTGTCTTCTTGGGCTAGGAATCTAGGGATCGAATTCTCGCCGCAGAAAACTGAACTGGTAGTGTTTACTCGAAAGCGGTACCCAGCCCAAATGCAGCTTAATCTTTTGGGCAGAAACATTACTCAATCATTGTCTTTCAAGTACCTTGGGGTCTGGTTTGATTCAAAGTGCACTTGGAATACCCATATTACGTTTTTGAAGCAAAAATATGTCAGCAGAGGATCAACTTTCTCCGTTCAATTTGCGGCACATGGTGGGGTGCTCATCCGGGAGACCTCATAACGCTTTATAAAACAACTATTCTCTCTGTTCTAGAGTATGGCTCTTTCTGCTTTCTCTCGGCAAGAAAAAGTCACCTAATAAAATTGGAACGAATTCAATATCGTTGTCTGCGTATTGCTCTAGGCTGTATGCACTCAACGCATAACATGAGTCTCGAGGTTCTGGCAGGAGTAACACCCCTCCAGAACCGTTTCTGGGAGCTCTCTCTCAGAATACTAATCAAATGCGGAGTGACGAACACACTTATAATTTCAAATTTTGAAGAAATTCTTGGGCTGAACACACAATCTCGATTTATGAGAATCTACCACCACTACATATCGTCAGATATGTGTCTTTCTTGTTACACTCCAGACCGTGCTCACTTCACCAATCGCAGTTCCTCAATTGAATATGATCTGACCATGAAACAAGCAACTCATGGGATTCCCGGTCAACTTCGACCTATTATTATCCCACGTATTTTTTACTGAAAAGTACCAACACATCAATTGCATGAACAGATATTTTACAGTCGGGTCTCATCTCAGTTGACCACTGGCTTCGGTGTCTTCAATGAAAACTCTTGCACCTTCCGCAAACTCCAGGAACCTTGTTCCGTATTTGTTGCTGAGCTGGCAGCAATCAACTTCGCATTGAGGATGATTTCCAACAGGCCCGCAGACCATTACTTCATATTCTCGGATAGTCTCAGTTCGATTGAGGCTATTCGGTCGATGAAACCAAGTAGGCAAGTATTTCCTTTCAAAGGTAAGGGAGCAGATGAGTGTGCTGGTCGAAAGATCATATATCAAGACCGACATTTGAAATGGCCTTAACTCCATTTTGTAAACAAACCTTGTAAGGACATTTTCTCGCGAACCGAAGTCCACAAACCAACATAATGAACAGGTAGGGGAAATTATCCTCTACCCGATTGTGGTTTAGGTTTGCGAATGAAGGTTTCGGTTCGCGAGAAAATGACCTTACAAGGTTCGTTTACAAAATGGAGTTAAGGCCATTTCAATTGTTGGTCTTGATATGATTACCTTTGTATGGGTCCCCTCACATTGCTCAATCCCAGGCAATGAGAAGGCGGACTCTCTCGCAAAGGTGGGCGCGCAGCAAGGCGCATTTTATGACAGGCAAATTTCACACGATGAATTTTATCATTTAGTGCGTCAGAGTACCCTTTCGATTTCGCAAACCGATTGGGACAATGGAAATCTTGGACGGTGGTTACATTCAATTATTCCAAATGTTTCTTTGAGAGCGTGGTTTAAAGGCTTGGACTTAAGTCGTGACTTCATTCGCGTGATGAGTAGACTTATGTCCAACTACTACTCGCTAGATGCTCATCTCAATAGAATAAACCTCGTGGACAGCAACATCTGTCGGTGTGGAAACGGTTACGATGACATCGATCACGCAGTTTGGCAATGTACGGATAATTACCCGCCAGAGAGCGACTTTTGAATACCCTTGAGGCCCAATGAAGACAACCCTATGTTCCTATTAGAGACGTGTTGGGAACTCGCGATATCTGCTATATGCAGTCAGTATATGTGTTTGTTTTACAAATGTCTAGTATAAGAATTTAATTCCTTTGTCTTTTGTCTCTTTTTAATAGTTTTTGTTAGTCTTGTCCCCCCGTCTCGATGAGTCTCATCGTCGCCCACTGGTAACCATAGCCGGTCGAACTTTAGACGAAACTAGAACCGCACTACCATTCATACTGGCGACAACACTCTTATGAGACAACGAAACCTTACCCCCAAGCTCCTCCCCTGATCCTATCCTTCGAAAATGTATCTCTCTAACTTCGAGTAAGCCGCGGGTATTCGGCCCAACTCCTATTAGACATAGAATTAAGTGAATTTTGTTACAAACAAAGAACAATGAACTACTTCTTCAACCGGTGTTAAAAACAGCACTCTCGCCTTTCGTTTCTCGCACAGTAGAGCAAACCCCATCAACCACGAAATACACTCTAGAGGGATCTCAGCAGAGATCATTGCAATTGATTTTCACTATAATCAAAAAATTAAAAGCCAAGCTTCTTTAATTATTAAAGGCCATCAACGTTTGAAATTATTGCAACATCGTACATAGAATTGTTACAACATGTTTGCATGCTAATGGGTTGCAGAATCATAAAAATGGAGACATTTTCTAAATAATATTTGCTGAAAAAATCATCAAGCTTTTAAAAATATTTGGCCTGAGGTAGTAGTTAGCAGCCATACCTCTCACGCCAAAGTCACGAGTTCAAATCTCACCCCCGGACTAGTCACGAATGACCCAAGAGCGTTAAAGTGACTATAATAATAATGAAGTAATGAAATTGGGTTGTTAGCGGAATGCTAAATAAAACAGCAAAAAGGGTTATCTTCCATTTAATTCCACTTAATTTTGGTATCCATGACAGATACGTATTTCGACTACAATGTGCAGTCTTCATCAGTGTCATTCCCACTAAAGAACTTATCAATTAGTCCCACTAAAGAACTTATTTATTAGTTAGGTAGGTTCCGATTCAACACATTGTAGTTTCATTTTTATACCTATGATCTTGACTTTTTTACCTAGGGGATGAGTACTTAAGGGGGTTAGATTTTGATAAGTTCTTTAGTGGGAATGACACTGATGAAGACTGCACATTGTAGTCGAAATACGTATCTGTCATGGATACCAAAATTAAGTGGAATTAAATGGAAGATAACCCTTTTTGCTGTTTTATAATAATAATAATAAAAAAAAAATGTTGGCCTGAATGTTAGTTTACTTAGAGTTTTTATTTAGATTTTTTATATACTTAAAAAAAAATCAAAATTTCAATGTAGAGGAATATTTATATTTTTTAATTTAGAGAAATCGAAAACTTTACAGGATTGAAAACAATAAATTGAGCCTTGGAAAATTAGCAAGGCCTTTGAATCTAGACAACCACTTACTTTAAAGGCATCTGATAATTTTTAGCATTTTTTAAAGTACCTGAATTTCTTTAGAATTCTAAATTGCTCTAGAAATTCTGAATTTTAAGGTAATTCTGGAAATAGTTTACAGGGAAGTGTGAGGGGAATTCTTTGCGAAACCAAAGAAGAATTTCAAGCTAATTCTGAGTAGAGTTCCATCCGTCTTTGTAAGCTTCGTGGTGAGGGTTCGATTCCCACTCAAGCTAGTGGAACTTTTCGCAACCTGAAAATTTCCCTACTGGTCTACTGGGTGTAATGTGTTGTCAGTTTCCTAGTGTTAAGTTTTCAATTTGTGCAGCCTCTGGTTGAAGACAGTGTCAGTTGTCTTTTAAAAACTCTGATGACACTTGCACGGAGATTTTGTGAAGAATTGAAATAGAATTCGGAAGAAAAACCAAAGAAAATTCTTAAGATGAAATTTAAGGAGTATGCTGATACGAATCGTGAGAATAATTTCAATGGAATTCTGTACAATGTTTCGAAGGAGATTCATTTTTATAACATTTAAGAAATTTAATCAGAATTATGCCAACAGAACATCTGGCAATTTCTGGGAGACTTTCAATGCCATTTTGGCAAAGTATTTGAGTAATTAGCAAATACTGAAGAGGATTTCAAAACAATTCTGACCTTAACTACAAAACAACTCAAAGTGAATTATTGGATAAGTCTGAGAATAGTGTGATGGCCATTCTGAAGAGTGTAGCAAGTAAATTATTAAGAATATTCTAAGGGAATTTCATACAGAAATATGAAAACAAAATTATGCCAATTTTTGGAAACTATTACCAGTTTGAGGGAATTGTGGAATCGAAGAGATTACAAGAAATAATGCTAAGAACTCTTCAAATGTTCCTGAAAAAGTTTGGATATAATCAAGATTATTTTAGGGAAATCCAGAAAAGAAGTATGATGGAATTCTAGGATGATTCGAATGGAACTCTAAAAACAGGACGAAGATATCATGTAAAGTGTTCCAAGTAAATTCAGACTAACTATATAAATTCCGCTTTCAGACTTCTAGTTTAGTTTTATAATGAAATTATGCAAATGTAGTTTAGGTAAACTATGTGTGAGTACCACTTACATCATGTTACTCACAAACAAGTTTACCTAAACTACTATGATTCTCACTGCAGCCTGGTGAATTTTACTTTAAAATAAAATTGCCGGCTGCCTACTATTATGTCAAGAATTACTTTGAATAAATTCCAGATGATCATACTGACCGATTTTTACGGAAGATTGGCATATCACTTTGATTTCTATAGCATTATGTTAAAAACAGGATTTTTGTAGCCTTGCAGATTTTTCCAGATTGTATATACTAACTGATCCAGATTGTTCTGAAAATGACCTGGCAACGCTGGTGGTGACAAAAGTTGGAAATTTTGCATAAACTGTTATCCGCTAGTTGTTAAAAGAGGACAGTGCAGTCAATAATCCTAGTAATCCCTTTCACAGACTTCAGAATAGAGTACCGGACACTATGCATTTAGATTATCATCCGCAGTCCCTCCTTTATTGCATACTCGGCATCAGTGTTGCCAGTATTCCCGAGTTATGTGGAATTTCCAGATGTTCAGTCGTTCTACCAAATACACAGACATATCACGTTTATAATCAGATTTTCTCAGATTTTTGAAGCATGTTGCTTTAAAAATATCACTAGGCTGGTAAATGGCGTTGGTGCAAGCCAACCGTAAAGCTCAAAAATTACAGAAAGCTAGCAATGTAAATACGGACCTGAACAATCAGCATACACCCAGACAACGAATACGGACTAGGGATTGGAAACTCGGAACATGGAACTGTAAGTCGCTCAATTTCTTGGGAAGTAACCGCATTCTTTCCGGCTTATTGAGGGTCCGCAAGTTTGATATTGTAGCGCTGCAGGAGGTTTGCTGGAAGGATGCCCGAGCAAAGTCTGAGATCAAATTGAAATCTAAATTTGAAGTTGTGATTTCGCTGATAATGATTGCTCAGGTTGTTGTCGTATTGGTCGTTTTAACGGTTAAAATATCAAAATTGAGAGCAAACATATATTCCTGTGACATTACATAGAAAACTATTTCTGCTATCAGTGAGAGCAAACTGAAAACCAAATTTGCTATCCATTTTTCCTGTTGATAACGAAACAAGTATTCAATTTGATGTAATGCTAAGGTAATGAAAACAAACTTGTAACAACATATTTTTAAAGAGCAAATGCACAGCAAAATGAAATCTAAATTTGGTATCAAATTTGTCAATGTGTAAACTAAAATCAAATTATGATTTCAGTTTGATGTTGATATCAAAACTTGATTTCAATTTGCTGTCATTTTGATGCTGGACTTTGCTCGGGTGGGGTATCGGAGCGGAACTTATCAAAATGGGCCCGGAAAAGTTGGCAACTTGTCTGCACCGACTGATAGTCAGGATCTGGAACAAAGAACAGCTACCGGAGGAGGGACTAATATTCCCAATATACAAGAAGGGTGACAAGTTAGAATGTGAGAACTACCGAGTGATCACCATTCTAAACGCAGTCTACAAAGTGTTTTCCCAGATCATCTGGGACCGCCGTCTATCACCGCTCGCAAGTAGATTTGTGGGAAGTTATCAAGCCGGTTTTGTGGACGGGCGATCAACAACAGACCAAATCTTCACGTTGCGGCAGATCCTCCAAAAATGTCGCGAATGTCAAGTTCCTATACACCACCTATTCAACGATTTTAAAGCAGCTTACGATACTATTGACCGTGAACATAAAACTAAACTGAGGGGAAACTGACGAGACTGATTAAGGCTACGATGGATGGTAAACAGTGCTACGTGAAGATATCGGGTGCGCTATCCGACCCGTTTGAAACACGCAAAGGACTTAGACAAGGTGAAGGACTTTCCTGTCTCCTGTTTAACATTGCGCTAGAAGGTGTTATGAAACGTGCGGGCTTTAACATGCGAAGCACGATCTTCAATAAGTCCAGCCAGTTCATCTGCTTTGCTGACGACGAGGACGTTTCAGGCGGTGGCGGAAGAGTACACCAGGCTGAAACGTGAAGCAGAAAAGGTTGGATTAAAGGTGAATACGTCGAAAACAAAGTACAATAGGGCTCGCATTGGAAGAAGTGTGACAATAGACAGAGATGAGTTCGAGATGGTGGATGAATTTGTGTACCTCGGATCACTGGTGACGTCAAATATCAACTGCATTGCAGAAATTCGGAGACGCATAATTACCGGAAGTCGTGCCTACTACGGACTCCACAAGACCCTAAGGTCGGGTAAACTTCATCTCCGCACTAAGTGTACCATGTACAAGACGCTGATAAGACCGGTAGTACTCTACGGGCATGGGACATGGACGATGCTCGACGAGGACCTGCGAGCACTGGGAGTTTTCGTACGATACGTGCTTAGGACCATCTTTTATGGGGTATAAGAAAACGGTGTTTTGAGGAGAAGAATGAACCACGAACTGGCGCAACTCTATGATGAACCCAGAATCCAGAAAGTCGCTAAAGCTGGAAGGGTACAATGGGCGTTGTAAGAATGCACCAAATAACAAACAATGCTGGGATTGGGAGGGACCATCAGGGCACCCGATTGAAGCGATTTGGATGGGGAGAGTGGGAATGCCAACTCCCTGTTGATAACATTTCGCTGTTCTCCCCACTCATTGGGGCATCTTCCTGTTTGGGAGTTCGTCTTTTTGACCAATTGTGCGATCTTGTTGCTGGAAGGAGATTCTTTACTGTCCCGTAGATGCGTATAGGTGGCTTTGTCTATCGATCCACCCAATTCGTTTTTTGGTCCTTCCTACAGCGACATGCTGAGGACAATCAAAGGTTATTAAGTTTGATCAAGACAAACAGAGAAGAGAGTGGTAAACCACTATCATGCATCATCACCTACAGAAATCGGAAAATTGTTCAGGATTGAGAGCAATAAATTGAGAGTTGGAAGGAAATGCTATACTAATATGTATTAATAGAAAGCGTTAGTGCGATGATTTATTAGCTAGAGCAAGTGCTGAAGATTGATAGTTCCGTTAGAGTACCGCAGTGTGTAAATTGAGCGAAGGGCCATTAATGTGACCAATCAAACACAAACATTAATACCAATCAAATGCGCACTCCTTTACCTAGCTCACACTTGATGGGTGAAGGGTTTTGAGGTATTTCCTGAAATCCACAGGCAAAAGAGTGTGTGGCTGTGGAATAGTTCTAGCGATGTTTATCACTACCTAAAGCCCCGCTGTGAGAACTTAGACCAGGATTTTTAGGAAAATTTCGGAAATTTTAGGGAAGCTCCAATAAGTTTCATAAATTACTGAGAACATCAGAGAAGTGTAGGAAGCCTTAGAAAAAATTCGGAATCCTCACTGAAGATTCAGAAAACGTCAGGAAGTTTTGAGATCTTTAGGAAAGTTTTATTAATACCCAGGAACATCATCAGAAGAGTAGTGAGAACGTCAGTAAAGGTTATAGATCTTCAAAAGGGTTCCCAAAAACTGTAGGAAGAAGTTCCGAGTAACTAAAGAAAATAACGAGGATTTCTGGGAAGTTTCATTGATAGAATACGGATAATAAGGAAACTTCTGTAAATTTTGGACACATAAGCTTCAATTTCAAGGTGGATTCATCAGCTTCAAGGAAATCGCAGTTATTTTTATGGAGTTCAATGATATATATAAAAAAAAATCTTCAGAGATGTCAATAAATCATCTGAGAAGTCTTCAGAACTTTAATAGAATTGTGCAAACTTTGATGAAAGCTAGCTTTTACAGATTTCCAGGGAAACTCAGAGGGTAGTCTCAAAAACTTCAGGAAAGAACCAACTTTCAGGGAAGTTTAAAGATCTGTAGATTTTAGGAGAGCATAATATCATAGAGGTAACTCTAAGACCACTGGGTCCCGAAGAAAATCATTATTATTTTTGGCTCACTCAGTACCAGAACAACGGTTCCAAGCAGTCCCAAGCTATTTCACTCACCCCTGCATGTTCTGCATGAATCCACACACCCCTGATGTTATCTGTCAAACTTTCATAGCGAATCAAAACAAACATAGTGTAGTAATAGAATTTCAACTAGAATAGGGTACGTTAATCGTTTGCTTGGGACCAATAGGCTACTAAAGTGGTGAGCCAATTTAAAATCGTTAGTTTTGTATTGATTGTTGATAATATCCTTAGCAGCACACTTGTGACTGAACAGTTGTGGTTATTTGTATGTAATTTATTTCAGTTACAATCAAGTTGCAGGAACTTATTATGATTAAATGGTACTAAGATCTGTAAATTTTTAAATTTTATAAATTCAGAAAGACACCAGAGCTTCGGGAAAATTTTGAGAAACTATAAGAAGGTCCGTGAATTTCAGGGAGATCCAGAGAATTGCAGATTTTAATTTTTCAGAGATGTTTAATCGGAATGTGGTTTAATTGGGGGCACAACCCGCACCCACAAATGATGATCACTACTGTGACGAATATTCGTAATATTGTACGGGAAAATGCAAACTCATCGACACGAAGCAAGCTGGTGTCAATATTGGTGAATCCCAGAAGAACCTGCGTGATACCTGGGGAGGAATCCAACGAAAACTGACTGGACAAGTTCTGACGACACTTTCTGGTAAAGTGTTTACCAATCATCAGAAGACAACTGAAATGGTTCATTGAGACCAAACCCTTGCATGTCTGAGAACTTGTTCTGGTTGCAGACGGTGGTAGGCGTAATGAGTGGGTCCGAGGTAATGTGATCCAGATCTTCCAAGGGGCTGATGGCAAAGTTCGATAAGCTGCCGTTCAGACGCCACAGGGAACTTTCAGGCGACTGACATCAAGGCTTGCCGTGCTCGACGTAGATAATCGAGGTGCTGTCCCAGAAGACGGTGGGAAGCACCGGGCGAGAATGTTAACACCACTACCGTTGAGTTGGTCACCCTATCTCAATCGGTTCCATCAATTGTCTGATGAGCCATCGTCCCACATTGACAAATCAAAACAAATGAGAAATAGCCACTGCATAATAGCTATTGTCACACGGCGTGGATTGTATTTCTAAACTTAGTTATTCAGTCAGCGATTAAAACTTGTGTCCTAAAATAATTGCGAACAAGTGGAGTTAAGAATATTGAATTAAGCTAAAACTATAATCTAGATGTTAAATTAATCTTACCTTACCAACTTAGGACCTAGAGCTAACCTAGAAGTTGGACAGTGAATTGAAAGGTCTATATGATTTCAAGGTCCACTGAAAAGTAAGCTATTATCTAAATGCTAATTTGACCTAAACTAAAATTAAACTAATTGTTACAGTTTTGAAGCGAATAAAAATCTAGCTGCAAAAATCAGTGCGTTGCCTTTCGTTTCCTGTCGCAACAACTACAATACTTTAATGTGTATCACCCGTAAACACTCGGCTCTAAAATTTTCGTTATTTATGAAAAACCCTTAACTGACGCACAGTGTTCTCATCTAAAAAACAGAATCCTAAACTCTATCGACGTTTCATTCCTAGAGTTTTAGTATCCCGTCAACCGCAATGGCCTATAGGAAACCAGTTCGAACGCCTACCTCGTACCGAATGTGACACTTAGGTCCATGGCATCGTATGGAAAAGACCAGGTCCGATCGGCAGGATTGGAACTAAACCAAGCTCAGTACGACTAGCATAACGGCAAAAAAAAAAATAAATAATGGAAAATCTGCCGTTCGGTCGTTCGAATTCACACTTCTGCAAACGAACCGTCGTCACAATGAATGGAAAACTCGGACACGGAAAGGAGTACAATCGTATCATGATGCGAATTTCCCAATGCAATTGATATGTAGCAGTTCACATTTATTCCGCCTCACTGCCGCTCGCCTGTTGCCGGATAATCCGAATCGACGAATGCCTCTCGGAGTGGTCTACGGTAGGAAAGAGGTTTTCATTCGCTTGTTGAACCACTACTTGAGTTGATGGACGAGGTGAACCGTTTAATTAGAGAGGCTAATTTATGCATCAGTTGGATAATTAACGCGAAAGTAACAATATCCCAACAGTCCAACAGGTGCTTAACCGGAAGCCCTCGTTTTATGACACGCGACCCGCATATATTGCGCGTTGCTGGCATTGTTATACCGCTACCACCCATCGTCCCCGCCGGCTGTCGGCATCGGTATGAAAAATTCATGCGATTGAATTTCTCCGTCGGAAAAGCCTTTTGATCTCGCAGTTTCATTTTTCCCGATAGAATTGCCTTTCTCCCCGGCAACAGAGTCATCTCGCTATTGAACTTTCATTTTGCTTTGTTCCAACAAACGCGCAGTAGAAATGCTTGAAACCAGGATCAAAGCGAAGTTATGCGTTTGAAAGTAAATAATAGGCTTCATTCAATTCTCCGCTCAGCATGGCAAGGATATGCAAATCTGTTTTTCTGTCGGTTGAGATTATCCCCTCTTCTACTTGAGGCGGCCCTATTACCATATGAGTTAATGTTCTGTGTTCTTTACTGTACACTGCATATTGCAACAGCAGACTGCATATTGCTCTATTATTTCAAAAGCTATCAAATTTCTTCCCCGCTAAAGCTATTCCATTGCAATGCAGATCGTTCTAAGCAGCAGCTCTGCGGCTACCGACGACGACGACGACGTGAAACCACAACCACCTCATTAAGGATGCATGCATCCGTGCCTTCCCACAGCTCGGGAGTCCTTTTCCACTGGAGGTGTGCTGCTCTTCGAATATCACCGAAAAGTTTATACGACTCCCACCTAAACCAGCTAGCTATGCAACATTGGTTGTATAAATTATTCAAACGAGATAGACCACGGAATCCAACCCTCTCCCCATCACCCCCATCAACAACAGGACGTGGGAATGAAAGTGTTACATGATGGTGGCAATCCTTTATTGGAATCGACACCCCCTGGAGAAGGAGTCAGCTGCCGTTTGGTTGATTTCCTTCGGAAAATTCATTTCCACAATGATATCCAACTTGCTTTTTATTCTGGGATGGAATCCCTTTTTCGATTGTCTGGATGCGACGACATGGAATCTCCAATCAATTGAAGCAACTGTCCACCTGCTACACCGCCCATTCTTCAAAATGAATGCACCCGATGAAATTGTGTTTGGCGGTGACGACGAGGAAGATTTACATTTATATGATTTTTTGGCGCTATGTTGGACAAACTGAAGGTGGAATAGAAGCCATTCAAGGTGATCTTGCATGGCCTCCGGGGCATGAACACTGACTCACTGTCGGATGAATGGATCACGGTATGCAGTCAGTTTTAATCTTACCACCACTGGTGCCACCTTTCAAATGTAGATTTGAACATTTTTCCAAAAATAGCGATCAACATTTCTGCATCCACAATAAATCGCCGTATATTTTTACTAGCTACTTTTACTAGCGACATTTGTTGCAAAAATCAGCCATGCTTTTAATCCATTGAAGGCGAATGGACTTAGGCGGTTCAGCTTCACAGGATGGCTGGTAGACTGATGCAAAATTAGACTTTGTCTCTCCACAGTGCTTAAATGATTTCAAATTGGGTCCTGATTAGCCTCTCAAAGTTACAACACATTTGGTTAGAAACAGACTTCGCACAAGCCATTTGAAGTTTACATGTAAATTACTATGGGAAATCTCAACTTTTTGTTCATTACCTTCTAGACTTTTTCCATATTGAGCTGCGAAATAGTTCGATAACCATTCTTATAGAAAATTTTCTTAACTACAGCTTTGCTCAAGATTGTTTCTTTGTAAAACGAGACAGGAAAAAGTTATTAATTATTTAAGAGATTGGTAAACTTATGACATGATCAAGCAGCTACTCTGTAGGCAACACTGTATTTTGCAGTGTGACATAGTAGCCATGATTTTTGTGTCCTATTCAACACCCTAGAAACACCAATGTTGCCTGCTGAGCAGTTGATTGAGCATGATCATAAGACATCAGCGCATTGAACTATTGATAACTTTCGATCCTTGCATTTAATTAAAAAGTGGCCTTGAGCAAAGTTGTAACTGGGAAAATTTCCTACAAGTACAATTGAAAACTTTTGAAGCAGACCGATATGGTGAATTATTAGATAGACATGAACAAAAATCTTGGTTTTACCATAGTAATTTCCTTACATACTTCAAATGGTTTGTGCCATCTCAGTTTCTCAGCAAATGGTTTCAAATTTTGAGAGTTTAGTCAGGATCCGATTGGGAATCGTTTAAGTATTGTGGAGCGAAAATTTCAAATTTTGCATCACTCTAATGGCTGGTCATGACGCCACTCGTAAGTATCGTGACCAGCTGTATTGGTCCACCTCAAGAAGAATTCAACGTGCCTGTAGGATCTCCAGAACATTAGGGTCCTTTTCCACATGGTGGTGAAATAGAAACGGTACAAGCCGATTCACCGTAACGAACTGCTTGAATAAGAATCTTAAATAATAAGCCTGGCCCATTCCATTCCTCTGAAACGGCCATTTAGCGGGAAAAATGATTTACTCCATTTCTGTTTATTTAGGGGGCTGGTGACCTGTTTATAATTAAATGGTCCTGCTAACTTTTCTGAAATGGACACAATTGACACTCCAAAATTGACAAAATTCTATATGTGTTCGAAAATTTCAATCGAATCCTCTGGATATATTTGCAAGCCTTCAGGTTGATGAAGCTGGATCTGAAGATCTTGAGTTGTTCAAAAATTCAAATGACGTCCTCAGATATTCTCCCTACGCGGTAGGTTGAACGGAAAGTATTTAAAAGATCTTCAACTGATTGAAAATTGCAGCAAAGTCTTTGGATATATATTTTTTAAACTTATGGATGATTAAATATTATTCTCATGATCTTAAACTGTTGAGAAATTCAAATGACGTCGCTTCCTTGATTTGTTTTCCGTCGATCTTGTTTTCCTCACTAAGTACCAATGCTACCGACGCCAGGGAGGCAGCTCCCACACCTGGACGCTACCTATCGACCCATCAACTTATGGACCGGGAACCAACGGTTTTACTTCCCTTCCCTTTACCTAATCCCGACGGCAGGGCGGCAGGTTGATAAGAAATTATTCAAAAGATTCCCATCTGATCAAAGATTTCAAGAATTTCCTCTGGATATTTTTCAAGGCTTAAGGTTAATCAAGTATTATTCTGAAGATCTTCAACTGTTCAAAAATTCAAATGTCCCTTATATGTTTTCCAAAAATGGCACGTTGGTTAGGGAGTATTAAAAAAAAAACCATCTAATCAATAATTTCATATAGGTCCTGTTGATATTCAGGCCAATCAAGTATTATTCTGAAAGAAACCTGATTTTGGTTACATTATTCATAGGGGAAATGACGGCTTCGGCATGACAGACTATTTTCGGCAACACAAATTGAAACACTAATTTCTCTGGATTTTCTTGCGAAAACACTTCGCTGGATGCATGCAAACGATTCTTTATGCTTTCAGCTTCAATTTGACTATATTTTTACCACTGAGAAAAAGCAATCTAGCAAGGTTTTCTTGAAATGAAACACACGCACTACAAATTGTAGCTGATTTTGAGTTGCCGATAATAGAACAGCAGATTTACATGCAGTTCAAATGGAACGGTTGCCGAAGAAAAACTGGTTGCCGACAATACTCACTCTCACTAGAGAAGATTGGAGCTTTGTAAAAGCGTTTCAAAACAGTTTTTGACAATTCTTTCGACTGAACTTGTTAGAGCAGCTGGCAGCAAAAGATTGTAAACAAACGAATACTGCATATGTGTGCGTTCCTTAGAGAAAAAGGCTATAGAAAGAAGGTCGCTGCTTTCGTTGCCGAGAATACGTAAATTCCCCAAATTAAAATTTTCAAGAAGGAGCTTAAAATTTGAAATCAAAATCTTCATTTCTGTAGACATTTTTTTTCATATGTCTACTTAAAAGAAAAAAAATAATTACAAGCCTTCCTGAGGTTCAGTTTGCGGGGATTTTTTTTGTTTATTAACTTATTTGATAAGGCTCAATCAAATTAACATTACAGAGCCGAGGATTTTCGTTCACTATACACAAAATCTTCAAACATTAAACAATTTATCTTCCGTCATCCGATAAGCCTGCTCCATTAGAACGAGATCCTAGATGAATTATTAAAGGTGCCACACAAAAAGAAGAATAGTTAGTTTTTTTACTACAATGAACTATGACGATTGTATATGGCAAGTTTTGCTATAATCAATGATCCTCGTGTTTGTAACCGTTTGGTTATAAGTTCCTATGTTTTTCTAGTTTATGTTGAACCTTCACGATTCTTGTACAAGAACAGCAGTATACCACGTATGCAAGTATGGCTAAACTAGGATGACGCAAATATCACTCATATTTGTAGAAAAAGAACGGCCATTGCCCAAAACCAGCCTCTTTTAATATCAGGCGTCCATGTGCTAAGACGCATTGACCAGTAGTGCAGTGGTAAAAGTTGAACGTAACCCTTCCTCCACCCCAAAAGCAGGAGCTAGTGTGTGCGTAAGGGATAATTATTGTCAGGACCTGTTTGGTTTGGACCTTAAAAGGTCATCCGTCAGCACACGGCCGGCTCGCGAAATTGTGGAAACAGTTTCCAAGCCAAATTGTCAAGGACCACACACCATCTGGTCAAACGAAGGCCATAATCACAAAGAAGTTTTCACTTGGTGGCTTGACCAAGGTGTCCTTGCCACGGTCGGCCGATCATTCCACCGTCCAGCAACGCCCGCCGGCCCGTCATCCGCTTGCTTCGCCAATCCGGCGAGAGTTCCGGCCGCACAGTAGGAAAGGAGTCGCTGTGTCGGCCATCCCGATTCACCATCAACGGCAGCAGCGGTATGTACCGGTACAGTGAGCAACGAGATTAGGCTACACGACACATAGAGTTAAGTAACCCCATTTCCGACCTATTAAGCATAACCCGCACTTAGTCTTTCTTAATCTAGCGCAGTTTAGCACCAAACGGAATGTTATAATTACTGATGGCTATGGCGTATGGCGTATGTACCGTAAGATTTAATAAAGAGAAACCAATCGTTGAGATATTGTCAAAAGTCTAACACTGCTTCTTGACGCCAAACTCGGCCTACGGATTTTAAACTCGGCCTAACGCATTGAAATGCCAATGAATTCACTTCGGCCTATCGGATGAAGATAACAATTGATTCGGTCGGAGCACTTCTTTTGTTTTTTAGAATAATGGGTGCAAACCTTCATATCACGCGTTCTCATTGACTTCGTTCCGTAGCTTATTAGCCAACCGGTGAACACTCGTGTTTATTTCAGTTACCGTGTGGACGTAATTTGTGATGTGCCCGGTCCCTTTCAAATTGTATCATTATTTATGTACGGTCCATATATTTGAAATGACGTTTCACATTCATCTAGTGATGGCCGATTTTCATTCGAATTATCGATTAATCGATTAACGAACCGAAAAGTAAAATATTTGTAATCGGTTATATCATGCCGATATAAGCATCAACTTCTCCAGAAGATCATCACCCTAGTCATCACCGATCGTTTCAAACATGAGCTGCACTCTCATTGGTGGAAAAATGGCAGCACAGCGAACAAAAAAAAAAAACGATTAGTTTATAGTTGAAGATGCTAATTTCAAATAACAGACTGTAGTGGTAATTTTTATACGATAGATGGAGTAGATGAAAGCATAGAGTTGATAGTTCCGTTAGAGTAGGGCAGTGTGAAGATTGCATATAGATATTAGAATAGCGAGCTAGGACAACTTTTAAGGAAGGTACAAATCGGTTTTTTCATCTCTCTTTACCAAACTCCCCCTTTGGAGAGGGATGGTGAGGGGTGTCCCCCCCCTCGCATCCAATGCATTGAAATTAGCATCTTCAACTATCTAAATCGTTGACTTCACGTAGAAGTATTACTAAAACATATAGTCAAAGAACGATAAGGTGTTAATCGAGTAATTAAAAAATGGGACACCTCTGATTTTGGTGTGTTTGTTTTGATAAAAATGAGCGCAAAATTTCATCTCTACCGAGGGGGCAGAAAAACCACAAAATTACCTTGAATACGAAGGGTATCCATTGGATGAAAGGGACCGTGAAATAGGACACTAAAATAGAAAGTTTTTCTTCCGACAGTTTCATCTTAGTATTAATCTTTGTATTAACTAAAGTATCGTACCAAACGCATAATTGACTTGTTAACTCTGAAATCATGGATTTATTTGAAGTTTTCTGCTCGATAGGCCGATAATGGGCGATTAGGCCGGAGAAGTTCTCTACCCTATTACACGAAATTATGTACACAGAACAACACGTACACAATACAGAAAGTGAATAAACGCATTTAAAGAAAAGTGAAAGTTCTTCGTATCGCAAAACCCTCTGATTACCCAATAGCTAGCCGACCCTGGGTGTTCCGGAGCTTGCTCTTGTCGCCTGAGTCGACCGGGTGCTGTATGTTTGATCTCCGAATAAGTAGTTGGTGAGTGCTGAGTTGTTTCATCCAGTAAAAATGATCCCTTGCGTCGGAAATTAATTTGGCAAGGCATTAATGACCTGCATACACCTTCCGGTCGTATGAAACAGGTCCATATCTGTCTACATTCGCCCTTGTTTTGGCGCTGTTTATGACAAAATAGTGAACTTTCCTTGAGCATTATCGGCTATTATATCACTAACACTAGCGGACCGTGAGTACTTGTCAACCTATGCATACTTTCATCTTGAACGGGGTCCGCTTCCAGTGGTTTTATTGTATGGCAGTATCGCCAACATCGGGCAGAGCACTTCCATTGCAGCAATGGTAGCAAAACGTGGTCATCACTCATACACGCATCACGAAACTTTGCAAAATCGACGACGCAGCGACCGAAAGAACTGCTGGCGAAGAAAAATGAGGAGTCCACACAATGGTTGCTTCCGAGTAACCAGACGATCGCATGACACACATCGAGAGTGGCCTACTTCTTTTCGACAGCCGAGTGAACACTCTACAGGGAAAAATCAATCCTCTGCCAAGAAGGAGGGTTGCTGAAGCCACCACTATTAGAGGTGGCAGCACTGCAACCAACAGTTTTCATGCTATGTTTATATGTGCATTGGCGGCACGTATGCGTTAAAAAATCTTATGCGAATAATCATTAACGAAACTTGAATATTTCATTATTAGCTTGCCTAGTTAAAAAATTAAAATAATAAATGCTTAATTCCTACAATTTACGCGCTTGTTGAACATTTATCACGATTATTTAGCCGCGCAACAAATCAAACATCTATGTGGACGGAGCAGCTGTCTTAGATGTGATGTGATGTTAATAGAACCCACCATCAGTGCAAGGATTACCTATGACTGCAGATACTTCACTGGTTGTAAAGTTCTGCCTGATGGTTTGTTGCAGCAGGGTGAATCAACTTCATTGAAGACCTTTGGAAGACAAACGACAAGATGTACGTCTATCAACACGGGACTGGCAAATCCACGAACCCTTGTTCAGTCTACAAATCCTTTGAAACCCTTAGGCTGCCCTCCCCAAACCCAGCATATAATAATGTTTGATTAATGAAATGTATTCACAAAAGGGTTATTTAGAGTGAACAATCTTCAACTGGAACGTACTCACCAAATCAATATATTCGGGAGCGCATTCCTGATGCTTAATTTTCTCTAGTCATTTCTAAACAATTCCTCCTCCAGCGAATCCAACCACACAATAACTAAATATCACTTTTCTTCTTCATGTCACTCTGTGCACGCAGCGTGATAAAGGCCAGCCCCGATCCTTCAAGTGTACATTTTCAGATTGCACGTTAGCGATGATCAGAGCCAGTTGTCTCACAAAGAGTCGTAGACAGAGATGAATAAGCAGCTTGTGGACGGAGCAGCTGTCTTAGATTGACTTTGGCTTCAAGCAAAATGTTCGTGGATGACGTTTCTGCCACCGGAGTGGGAAAAATGTCTTCACATAATTTCAAATGTCTACAAATCTGGCGTCCCTTATCATCATGAGCATTTCAAGCTGAACATTGCATTAGGTCCATAGCCGTTTCGATATGTGTGCTGAAAATACCTGGGAATGTCTTTACATGGCCGTGGGGATACAAAGAGAAAGTCTACGTAGATAATCTGTCAATGTTATTTAGGACTTAATGCAATGCTCAGCTTGATTTTTGTTCAAAATGTCATCAGAAATCGTTATAAGTGGTCAAACATCCACGAAAAGTTGGCTTGTTTCGAAACTTGTAATAAATATTACATAAACTCAGAATTATTTTTGAAAGTCTCTAATTTTCTTCATCACAATAACATTTGTTTTCAACAGTTTGGATTCCTGTTTTTTTTTAACGAATTAAAAAAACATGTTAAGGATTGTGTCCAAAACACGACCGCATTGTTGACGTAAAACTACGAGATTATTTTTGCTTCAACATTCAATAATATGAATATATTATAATTCAATAACAAAATAAATTGTTTGAAATTAGAAAATCAGCTCCTATATTATTCATAATATGGTTCCAAACATTTTCATCCAACTTCCAGAAAGTTACTAATGTTAGTCACAGAAA